>NC_079901.1:11578545-11619034 GCF_024868665.1 Triplophysa rosa | reverse complement strand
GGGATGAGAGAGAGAGAGAGAGAGAGAGAATGGTGGAAGGGATGAGAGAGAGAGAGAATGGTGGAAGGGATGATTGATTGCGAGGAGGAAGACTGAGGTGAAGAGACAGTAGGATGCAGACGATGTCTTCAGGCCAGGAGAGGTTAATATGTGCAGGGCCTCTTAGCGCTCTGTCAACCCCTCTTCCTCTTTTGTACATCAGTCTAAAGCCTGTGGTAATCCCATATTTCTTTCCCTATTGCCCTCCTGCCATCGACTGTGTGTGTGGGAGTAGATGAAGAGCTTTTGCCTAGTTTTATAAACGCTCATGAATTGCAAAATTATCCTTGGTAATGTAAAATAGGAAGTTGAATTATTGATACAGGCCTTTCTATTAGATTTGCTTTTTCGTTTAGGAAGAACAGTTCATTTTTGCTTTTATTGTACATTATAATCATAATAAAAATGTGTGTATTTTAATGTTTTTTGGAAAATTCTAGGAATCATTGAAATGTTTTTTGATGATTAGAAGTTGTTAGTCCGAGCGCTTTCCGATCCTTTCTCTTCTATATTAGACAAAGCAGGAAAGTAATTTTTCTGTTAAATGTTTATGTAGAAGTATAAACTCTATTAACAGGATTGCTGTTGTATTTCACTGTAATACTTCAATTGAATTCATTTTTACCATGTTTTTCTCTTTCGCTTCTCTTCCCACTCTCTGGCTCTGCTTTTCAGCAAGTTACCACGGAAACAAGGCTCGGTGTTGTATTGTACGACGGGCATTATTCTTCAATGGCTCCGCTCGGATCCGTAAGTGTTTTACGTCCCCTTTTCTTCACACCCCTCCGATCTGCTCTTTTATTACCCCCTGTTCCATCCGCTATCTGTGCACTGTGGCTTTTTTAAACCCAGTAAGAGGTGGTAGTGTTTAATCAGCCCTCAGCAGGTGCATGACCCACTCACATACACTTATGCATACTCGAAGCAGTGTTAAACCTACAATAGCACACACATCCAATATCACTCACTGACAATAAATCTGCTTCAACGAAAAATGCCTGCCGTTCGCAGTGCTTCTTAGCTTGACTCATCCACTCAGACAGCTTTCAGTCCAGCCCACATAGAGAAAACATTATTCACTGTTGTTGCTTTCTTCTTTGATCTCTTCTGTTTGCTGCTGAAATATTCGTACACAGAAAACCCTGAAAGGGATCTGAATGCTGTTACTTAGGTTACGTTCACACCGTGACAACTGTATTTACCAACAGGTGTGACTCTGGAATCGCTCTGTTTATGCAACAGTTATACAACAACCTATTCTCTTGATAGCTGTGATTAACTTCTGTAACCATGGTGATACTGAGTAACGCTCCGTCCCACCAAAGTGTTTTGCCTAAGGGCAGTGCATTTTTTTCAATTGTTTGCATTGGGGGTGTTGTGTTTTTAAAACGTGCTGTGTAAACATTGCCCTACATTTTTCAGACTTTCTGTACTAATTCTGTCATTTATCCATTTAGTATGCTGTGCAAGTATGCAATGTCTGTCCAGTTCTCAAGTGTTGTGTGTTCGGTCAGGTATCTCTCCAGTATAAGTCATCTGGTCCTGGATGAGGTTCACGAGAGGAGTCTTCAGTCTGATGTTCTTCTCACCATCGTGAAAGACCTGTTACGTAGTCGGGAAGACCTCAAAATAGTCCTCATGAGTGCCACGCTCAATGCTGAAAAATTCAGCAGATATTTCGGTATGAGAATTTAAGGAATGCATGTAAATGATCTTGAGGAACTTTATACAGTATTATTGAGAAGAACCGGACAATTCCACGCAAATGTCAACGTTACCATGATATAGTTTTTACAAAAGGTTTTAAAGTGATAGTTCACCCAAAAATTAAAATTCTGTCATCATTTACTCACCCTCTTGTTGTTTCAAACCTGTTTGATTTTCTATCTTCCGCAGAACACAAAAGAAGATAATTTGAAGAATGTTGTTAACTGGCCCCCATAGACTTGGTTTTGTGACCTTACAATAGAAGTGAATGGTGGCCAGTGCTGTTCGGCTACCAACTTTCTTCAAAATATCTTCTTTTGTGTTCTGTGGAAGAAAGAAAGTCATAAAGGTTTGAAATGACACTAGGGTGAGTAAATGATGACAGAATTTTTATTTTTGGGTGAACTATCACTTTAACTAAACGGATACCATAAGCATTTGGTGGTTTAAATACCCATGTGAAGTCTCAAAGTTTTCAAAGCATTTTTTTATTTTAAAGCATGATTTTCCATAGTCCTCATAAATGGGCACATGAAAATGAAGAGACATCCCCTATCCATTTGTTGGGTATTATTGCTTCTGCTTTATGCATTTTAATTGACAGAAATCCTACAAAGTATTTAGTCTCTCAAAAATTTTGCTTTTTCTGTCACATCCATAACACATGTTTGTTTCCCTTTTTTTAAAACAGAAATCTTGTGCATAGACTGATATCGTTCTATATCAACAGGGCTGTAGTAAATATAAACGGATGGTTCAATATATTGGTGACAAATACATTCTCTGAGGGTTTATGTCACATCCATATTGCGCAACTATGTGTGTGCGATCTTGTGGAGCTGTAAAATATAACAGATTAATAAAGCTCTCTGTACTCTTCAAAAGAACACAATAGGACAGGACTTAGCATAGCGCTAATGACCGGAATAATAGCTTCAGCTTTCAAAGACTCTTTTCAAGAGTCGGATCATGAACAATGAGAATCCAACCATGTAATAAGTTACAGGCACTGACTAGGAATCACTGAGTCTTTTCCTTACCTCTTTTTTGTACAGATAACTGTCCCATGGTTCATATTCCTGGATACACATACCCAGTGGAAGAGTTTTTACTGGAGGATGTGGTGGAAATGTTAAGGTAAAATGTTTCCAAAACATTTTGGTCAAATTGTCCGATGGAGATGCAGGACAGCAGATTGATTTCATACTGGGAGGGTCTAACTTTGACTTAACTTTTTACAGATTCAAGCCACAGCAGCGACAGGAGCATAGACCTCGCCACAGGAGAGGATTTATGCACGGCCAGAATGTACGGCAGGAGAAAGAGCAGAAAGAGGCTGAATACCGCGAGAGCTGGCCCTGCTACACCCGCACGCTCCGAGAGCGGTCAGTCTTTATCTCTAAACTTCTCACAGTGTTCCCTACATTCTGTATTCTTATGAACATTCTTATATCTGTACTTAATCTACCATGAAATAAATCTCACTCTTCCAAGTGTACCCGACAGTCATTAAAGGAAATGGTCTGTTTGATGAATGGTATTATGGTGAGGCATTCAATTCACAAACCTGTGCGCATCCACTATGACAAAGTTATTTAGTGCAGTTTAAAAATAGTTTTCGTCGAGCTGACGTTAGACTGCATTGACGTTTATCTTTTAGCTATCAAAGTGACTTTGGACACACGTGCATGAATAGCAGCGCTTGTATTGAGTCGCCGTTGTCACTGCTCCGGGTTTTGATTGGCAGGTATTCAGACAGCACCATCGACGCATTGGAGATGATGGATGAAGATGACAAGATCAATCTGGAGCTTATCGTGGCATTGATCCGGCATATCGTGAGGAACGAGGATGTGAGTCCTTTACGCATGGGTGCTTTTGTGTGTACGCGTGTGTCTGTGTCTGTGTGTGTGACTTGGCCGAAGCAGGAACAGATGGTGGGCCTAGTAAAGCAAAACATGTTGGCATGAAATGAGTGCTAATGGGACTGCTTAACAGATCCTCTCCTTTTCTCTTTTCTTTACTTTTCTGAACTGCATTTTCCATAAAAAAACCTTAGGGATTTTTTTCTCCGCGGCTCTTTTATGTGGAAGAATATTGCTACGTGTGTCACATGATTGCAGGGATGTGTCATGTCATAGAGGGTGAGATAAAAGGCATCAAACAGTCTCAGGTTCTGTCTGGTTAGCTTTCCCTTTCAAGGCAACGTTCATTCCTTGTTCGTACCGATATGTGTTCTTGCTTACGTCTAAAATGCGTAATCTACACTTCACATATATATGTAAGGGGAACCTTAAATAACCATTGTTTATACTCTTAAAATTGGTCATTTTATTTGTCATAAGGTTAGTCAATGTTTTTTGCACCAGAGCAGTAACAGTTTGTTTGTTTTGTAATTATATATAAATGGGCCTTTTTTTGTTGCTGGCCCCCTTCCAAATGTTGTCCCATGCCCTTGTGGTTTTCCTTTGAGTGCACGCTGGGGTGACGTCAGCCAGTGAAGACCCATGGGGCTGTAGTCAGCAAGTCCTTGAGGGTGTAGAAAGGGTATTTACTGAATAATAGCAATCAATTGGAACAAAACTAAAGGAATTCTGTCATCATTTATTCACCCTCATGTGGTTCAAAATGTGTAGATGACTCTTTCTTCGGTGGAACACTAAAAGAAGTTCATTTGAGAAATGTCTCTGTAGATTTGTGTCCATACAATGAAAGTCAATATGGTCTGGTTTTGTTTATTTACCAACATTCTTCACAATATATTTTATACATTTTCAGATTATTGCTACAAAATATCATTTATAGTTTGGACTAAAGCTTTTTTTCAAAAATCATCTTGAATGTGGTATTAGATTTTAAGCCATTTCTGTGGCTTAGCTCAGGTTTATTTAAAGTCCCAGTGAAATTAAAAATGACAATTCCTATTTTTTCATGAAATAGTGCAGCGTTTATTGTAAATGGTCTATCAATGTGGGTCATTCGCTTTTTAAAATTCATGTGCCCTCATAATCTTCAGTTAAAATCTCACAATGCACTTCCGCCCTCTAAGAACTATCCATCTTAAATGACGTATGTTAGACTCAAGTTGTTCCAAATCTGTATTTGTGATGAACACAGAGAAAGATATTTGGAAGAATGCTTGTAACCAAACAGGACTTGGCCACCATTGATTACCATAGTAAGAAAAATAGCTTTATAATTTTTTTTTTCTGTTGAACACAAAAGAAGATATTTTGAAGGATGTAGGAAAGCAAACAGTTCTGGGACACTTTTGACTACCAATGTAATTATTCCTACTATGTTAGTCAAAGGTGTCAAAGATCTGTTTGGTTACAAGCATTCTTCCAAATATCTTTCTCCGTGTTCATCAGAACAAAGACATTTATGCAGATTTGTAACAACTCGAGGGTGAGTAAATGATGACAGAATTTTCATTTTTGGGTGAACTGTCGCTTTAACAAATGCCAAGACTGTGCCAACTGGACGTCCACAGACCGTGCTCACACTGAAAAAGAAAGGGGCAGAACCTAAGATATATTATAGAAGAGTTACAGTGCGTTTATTGGCCATGACCTGTCAGATACAGCATTATAGCTTGTCTTTTAGAGGACGAAGATATTTTGGCTAATTAAAGAATCGTGCCATGAAATTTTACACAGAGGATCAAAAGCAGTTTTAATGAATGTGTTCACTGAAGATTTCGCGCCCTCATTGACTTGTCTGTCTTTTTATAGGCCTCATTCCTTGAAGTCCGACTTGTACGTCTCAGTAAAAGGGCCTTCTGTGAATGAAACATAGTGCTAACATGTAAGGCAAATAGCTTGCTATTTAGAAACACCCAATACACCTGCTTCAGTGTCTCTGCTTACGGTTCTTTGTCTGGGGGAGATGAAGAGATTTTCATATAAATGAGTGCTTGCGTCATCAGTGTCACAGTCTCGGACGTCACAGCGGAACAGTGAGATTAAGCATTGTTAATTAAACATAACATCTGGGAATGCTGGGTGTTTTAATGTCAAGGTTCGTTGTGCATTACACCGAGGAATCTAGGTCACAGGATGCTGTGAAACTCCTGTGCATGCATGCATAGCAAAAGTAAGTCCACTGTTTAATTTGTCATGTACCCTTGATGTGACGTTGCTGGGCTGTTAAATATAGAACCAGGGCTGTCTGGGGACACTTCATATTTTATCTGCCTCCTCCCCACGCTGCATTATTATGAGGTTAAAATCCTCCGATTGCTTCTGCTAGATTTAGTTCACTTTTATCTGGCTTTGGTGGGTGACTCAATTTTTAGGATATAAATTGGCCCTTGAGATCATAGCTTGGCAAGGCAGTTTGATTTAGGAGCTGTTAAAAACTTGCACAGTGACGGGAACGGAAAACGTTTCAGTTTGATGTGAAAGTGAAAAAAGTGAAAGTGACCTATCTGTCAGATATGGTGACCCATACCCGAAATGTGACCTCTGCATTTAACCCATCCAGAGAGTAGTGAACACACGCACAGCAAGTGGTGAACACACGTACACCCGGAGCAGTGGGCAGCTATCACTGCAGCGCCCGGGGAGCAAGTAGGGGTAAGGTGCCTTGCTCAAGGGCACCTCAGTCGTTACCCACTGACCTGAGAATCCAACCGGCAACCTTCTGGTCACGAGTCCGACTCTCTAACCATTAGGCCACGAGTATGTTCGGCGCGAGCAGTGGCCTAGCGGACACACTTGGTCTGGCTTGTGTAATTTGACAATCTTGTTTCTCAGTCTTCTGTTGTTTACAGTCCTTTCAGTGCTCTCATTGCCAAAAATGTTGTGTGTGTTGATTAACTGTGAAAGTCATGCCACAAAAAGTAAAGCCTTGTCTAAGTGTTGTATTTTTAACTGAACCCAATCCCAAACACTCAACTCCATCTCTCTGTTCTGATCCATAAATAGGAACCTACTTTGAGAGGTTTTGTCACACTTTTTTATAGTCCACCAGTGTGCGAATGTGCATTTAGACGCTGCTTTATCTTGCAGAATGGAGCGATTCTAGTGTTCTTGCCTGGCTGGGACAACATCAGCTCCCTGAATGATCTGCTTATGGCTGACCAGATGTTTAAATCAGGTAGATGTTGGAGTCTAATACATGCGTGCTTATACAGAATTCGAAATAACAAATAAATACATGACAAATATTACTGTTGTATTGCTTAAAAGTGAATATGAACTTGTTGTCTTTGCAGTATTTGAGGTCTGAAAAAATACAGAACATCTTTTCTGTTATTTTGACCTGTTTCTCCAGTTTTCATTTTCTACAAATAAAAACAAATAGAAACAATCCTTTTGGGGGGGAGAAATATTGTTAGTAGTTCACAGAATGAAACAAAAATAATCATTTTACCTAAACACGTACCTATAAATAGTAAATTCAGAAAAACTGAAAATGGTCTTTGAAACGGTCACTTAATTTTTTTTCTGCGGCTGTATTTCAATGAAATAATGCAACGTTTAGTTTTGGAGTGAGAATATTGGTAACACTTTAGATTACGGCCCGCAATGTACCGCATAATTAAACAGAATTGACAGCGTAACTAATCGTATCAATAATGTACATCTACAGTACATATCTGTAGGTAAAGAGGAACAATACGCAAAGTTTGGGGAATAAAGAAGTCAGGAAATTCAAAAAAATGTTTATTCTGTAAGTATTTTAAAACTGAAATGATGTGTTCAGTTTTTGCGCAAACAAAACAGCACGAATGAAGCACGCAGACTGTCTGTCAACTGTAAATTTGACTTTTGACTTTTTTTATTTGATTGATTTTAGGATTATTGGTCACAAATAATTTCTTTCAATTTTGAGTTATTTTGATGAGTTTTAATGTGTAAAATGTGTCTTTTGAGACTATAATCAAGTTGTTCAAGAGCGGTTTGATTTGGATGTTTATATGGCATGCAGTTCCCTCATAAATAATTTTTCTTCCTCTTACCCCTTTACTCCCCAAACTTTGCATATTGTTACCCTTTATCTACAGATATGTACTGTAGAGGTACATTATTGTTACAATTACTTATGCTGTAAATCCTCTTTAATTATGCGGTACATTGCGGGCCGTAATCTAAAGCGTTACCAGACTATTAATGGCTGGTTGTTCCTCAATTCACCTTTTAAAGCAGAAATAACAATGCAAGAAGACCGCAGCCTGTGATCTGACTTTCTTGTATCTCGCTTCTTTCAGACAGATTTAAAATAATCCCCCTTCACTCTTTGATGCCCACGGTGTCTCAGACTCAGGTGAGTGTAGACAGCTGCGGCAAGCTCTCTGCCTTCTACTGCAGCTTTCAAATGTGATATTGCCCTCCCATCTGCCTGCACTGAATTCAATTCTCTGTGCCCTGTATCCAGTCCCTCTAACCATCAATAGTACTATTATGTTCATGAATGACACTTTGCTTCTCTCTCTCCCCTCAGGTGTTCAAAAAGCCGCCTCCGGGAGTTCGCAAGATTGTGATCGCGACCAACATCGCAGAAACCAGGTGCGCTTGCGTGTGCTTGGATGTGTGTATCTTTGATACTGTACTAATGTGATGCACGTCAAGATTCACATAAGCATTTGTCAGTTTTGTGCCATAATTGATAGTTAACTCTTTCCCCGCCAGCCTTTTCTTTTTTTAAAGTTGCCAGTCAGCACCAGCATTTTTGAAAATGTTCACTAAAATGTGATGGCTCACAGTACATTTTCTCTAATGAATATATCGACAAATAATATATCAAATGAAAGAACATAGTCTCTGCTTTTAAAGAAAATAAACCGTATTCTTCTATCTTCATTTGTTCTTTTTATCACCTCTTAAATGTATGTAGGTTTCTTCAAAAATTCATCATTTTGATTAAACAGCTGAGATAATTAGCTTATTTTGTCAAAGGCTCCGCCCACATTAGACAACACATCATTGTTGTTGCTAATCTAGCTAGCGGCATCAGTATGCACAAATTGAAGCCGTGCGTTGGCCAAGTGGCAACAGAACCAGCTAATTAAAACGTGACTCGCTAACTCCCAGCATCATCTGTACAAACAAACTCCACAAAGAATTGAAAGCCAATTGAATTTGATGGGATTTTCATACATAAATTCATGTGTAGGTCTCTTGTTTTTTACGTGCAGTATTATCAGGCATTTTAATAATTTTTAAATCTTTAGTAGTTAATATCCAAAGTCTGTTTTGATGTTGAACTTGTATTTGCTGCAGAGTTATTAAAGAGTTTCAGTTGTTGATGTATCTCACAGTACTGTTTTCATGATGTTAAAAACCTTTTGGTCTGAAGGAAAATAAAGTGTATATGTTTACGTGTAATTGTGCCAAGATATTAAAGGCACCTACTCTCTGGATGGGTTAAATGCAGAGGTCACATTTCGTTGCCTTGTACCTTCGTACATGTGCAATGACAATAAATTGAATCTAAATCTAAAAAAAATCTATGCGAGATTTTCAATGAATGTTTCCAAACACAACATTCAAACTTGGACTTTCCTTACGGTTGAAACTACTTCTATAACAAGCTTTGTCTGCCTGGTGTTTTGCCTCTGGATAGACTGTTTAACTTCAGGTCTGTGTTTGGCTAGTGTCTAATAATATAACTTGGTAAAGCAGTCTAATTTCAAAATATTGGAGAGACAAGTTTAGCCATGTAACGGTTCTTTTGGGGTTTTTTGTTTGTCACCAGTAATAATCTTCAGGCACACTATTGTTTGTGAATGTGTGCCGGAAGTTGAAGCGGAGGTAACATGCTATTTCATGCATTCTGACTTCTTCACACTGTTAAACGTGCTGGCTTCTCAAGCTTAACATGGTCAACTTGTAAAAAGACAAGTTGAACGTATGACATAATATTTCTGTGCTTGATTCACTCCGCCAGGGTTCGTAAAGGTTTCAGAGAGTTTTTTTTTTCCGAACATGGATGCCCGTTTCGTAACAAGGGTTCTCAGTCCCTTATTGGACAATTCTCCCGGAAAAGCACTCCTACGCGTCATCCAGCGAGCAAAAGAGCACGCCCACACGCGTGAGCGTGAGAGAGAAAGAGCTGAATGAAATGAAATGAAAATAAAAGAAAATATGTTTAGATTACAGTGTTTCTGTAGAAACTACTAGTGTATTATAAATTGTGAGTGATAGGATTTATTTTGTATGTGTCCATGGCCCCATGTTTTAACATCCTGCATAGTCTGCCTTTAAAGGAGCAGTGTGGAGATTTTGGCAGCATCTAGCGATGAGGTTGCGAATTGCACCCTTGTATATACACTGAACAAAATTATAAACGCAACACTTTTGTTTTTGCCCCCATTTTTCATGAGCTGAACTCAAAGATCTAAGACTTTTTCCATGTACACAAAAGGCCTATTTCTCTCAAATATTGGTCACAAATCTGTGTTAGTGAGCCCTTCTCCTTTGCCGAGATAATCCATCCACCTCACAGGTGTGGCATATCAAGATGCTGATTAGACGGCATGATTATTGCACAGGTGTGCCTTAGGCTGGCCACAATAAAAGGCCACTCTAAAATGTTTATAAGCATGCTGTTGCTTATAAACAAACAGAGCACTGTTTACTGTACACTGACATTGAAAAATTGCAATGGAAAAACACAAAGGTATAACCACAAGTCATTTGTTAATATAACACTAGTGTAATAGAATTGTTTACTAATTGTGTGTAAAATATATAAAAATATATTTATATTATACAACCATACCATGAATATAACTGTGTAGACATTGTTTACACAAACTATGCTATGTGTGACCAGTGACGTGATTTTTATTGAGACGTTGTCGGTCTGCTTTTTATTTGATGTATTCCTCTACTGCAGCGTCACCATCGCTACGCTGCGATATTTGTCACGCTGTCTTCACTTGTCTTTCAGCATCACGATAGATGATGTCGTGTACGTGATCGACGGAGGGAAGATTAAAGAAACTCATTTTGACACACAGAACAACATCAGCACCATGACTGCAGAGTGGGTGAGCTTAGCCAACGCCAAACAGAGGAAGGGTCGCGCTGGCAGGTACAGATCGCTCTCCCTCCCTCTCATTTATGCGTTATTCCCTCTATATATCAGCAGCTCTTCCTCAATCCATTCACAAGTGTCAAATCCAATCTCAGTCGGAGGACCTGCACCCTTTGGAAGAATGTCAAATCATTAGAATATACAGTATGTGCTTCTCCCACAGGTATCACAGGAATGCTGTGGGATGAAGAGATTCATTTCAATTCATTTTCCCACAGCGTATCACTGGCTTTGATTGGACCCTTATTTCCACCCGGATTTTTTCCACCAATAAGAGCGGACATTTGATTTTGGTTGATTCATTTACACAAAAATGGATTTAAAAGATGAACACAATTTAAAGTTTTTAACTGATCTTCATTTTAGTGCTTATATGCTGTGATTCATTTGGTGAATTGATAAATATCATAAATGAATGTGATTACGGTTTTGAATGGAACGTATGAATGGATTATCGTATGTCCCTGAGCCCGGTTTACCCTTTACCCCCTCTTATCTCCTCTCATTCTAAAGTTTTCCTTTCATTCATTTTTCACCAGTATAAGTGTATTCATGAAGGTCAGTCCTCACCTATGAGGTTCCTCAGTGCTCTTTCAGGGTTTCACTGCATTTCATCTGTTGCCTTGAATTAATTGTTTTCTCAGTCATTTGATAGGAAACGTACAAAAAAAGGCGATTCTCTCACAGAAAACTTGCTCGTTTCTCTCTTTCTTTTTTAAGAGAAAAAAATCGTTTTTCTACTTTCTAGATGATGCATCTGTCATCTTTGAAACATGTTTGTGATGATGTTTGGTTTGTACTTAGATGGCAGACTAACATCTTCAGGTGTGTGCGCTGCAATTACGTCTGGTGTCTACGTGTTCCGGGTTAAATTGGCACAGTGACTCATGCTTTTTAGACCATGAGTGAGTGAGTAGAGAAGCGTGTGTGTGTGATTTAGAGAGAGGGCGATAATAAGTTAGCGACTAGATTCGCTTTTAAATGAATCTGCCCCGCTGCTCAGCACAGGCTCTGACACACCATTTCAATTTCACACTAGTTCACCTAAACATTCAGATGTGCACCGACTCTCTCATTGTGCCTGGCACACACACACCGCCCCGTTACCACGGTAACGCTACAGCGCTGCAATATTCATGGAAAAGCAAATTGACTTTCACATCAGCTAGCTTTGTCTGGTCTTGCGTCCTAGACTTTTGACTTCGAAAGAACGTGTGATCTACTTTGCAGCCTTAGGTTTGCTCACCGGGGTCATGATCGTTTCTTAATTTACTCCTATTTTGATTTATCTTCTGTCTGTTAAATGTTATTTTTGATATAAGTTAAAGGGATACTCCATTGACTACCATAGTAGTTTTTTTTTTGTTCTGTTGAACTCAAAAGAAGATATTTTGAGGAATTCAGTAAAACAAACAGTTCTGCGGCACCTTTGAATACCATTTCAATTCTTTCTACTATGGTAGTCAATGATGTCCCAGAACTGTCAGTTGCAAACATTCTTCCAAATACCGTTCAGCAGGTTTGGAACAACTTGAGGGCGAGTAATTCATGACAGAAGTTTCATTTTTGGGTGGAGTATCCCTCTAATTTTGCTTATATTAAATAGAAACTATTAAACTATTAAATTGAATACTCGACTCTCGACACAACCTGTCACAGGAAGACCAGAAGAGTCTGGTTGACCAAATGGTTTTGTTTTGAAGTAGCGTTTAAGGCCGGGTTTACCTTAAAAAGATCCAAAATAATAGGATACTGCAGGTCAAACAATTTTCTATATATATATATGTTACCAGTTTACATGTCCGGAAGGCTTGGTAGATTTTTTTGTGCATGCTCCAACTAAGGAAACATTACCAGAAGTTGCCTCGCACGCAAAAACAATCCCAAAAAAGTGATTTATAATATACGTTTCTGATCAATGTCTTAGATTACCATTAAGATTGCCCAAACCCGCTTTGTAGCATCTTCCTTTTCTGATTATTTATCCGTGTCTAAGTCGCTTTGGATAGATGTGTTTGGTAACTGAATAAATGTAAATGCGTTTATGTGTACATCTTTGCTCGATCAGTTATTATTCCACAACAGGCGACTGAACTCTCAATTGCTTTTCAACAGCGCTAATTTGCATTCATCACACAGAGACTCCTAATGGAAGCAGTATGACATTGTATTTTATGCGTCTCATTTGCTTCACGTGTAATTGTGCGTGTGTGTTTGTGTGCGCATGCAGGGTGGCTCCTGGGAAATGCTACCACCTGTATAATGGATTGAGGGCCAGCCTCCTCGATAACTACCAGCTACCGGAGATCCAGCGTACCCCATTGGAAGAGCTTTGCTTGCAAATAAAGGTACCGTATCCAACACTCAATTTGTGTGCGTTTATATGAATACTTCATGAGTTGCATAGTTAAATTTCCTCACAGAAAGCCATCTGTGATTCACACCGGGCCGGTGGACTTGTCCGGTTGTGTTGGCACAAGTGCAGGTAGTGGGTGTGTATGCTGTTAAAATGCATAAGAATCATGTGTTTTTGGCAATCCTTGGAGGGATAAAGCCTCTCACACATGTGGTTGGGGAAATTGGATTGAACATTTCTAGCAGTGACTCATTCACGCGCTTAAATTCTCCTTGTATCTGTTTTAATGGGGCCTGAAGGCCGAGGTTTCACAAATAGTCTCCTGTGACTGTAATAGCAGAGCACACAAACAAAGTAATGGATTAAAAGGGACATTAATCACTGTCATTGTATCTGAGAGGCAGTGTAATTGTCTAAAAAGGCTTTTTAGCTGTGTCAATTACTGCTCATTTTCACCTCCACGCGTCTGCTCGGTCTGTTGTTTTTGTGCCGCGGTGGGGCCCTGATGAACCCAGCTCTCGCACACACAAAACAAAGCCTTGTGCATCAACTTGTATTACTTCATCACTTGCTTTACTTTAAACGGCAATTAATGTGCGGCATCCCAAGTTTTTTTGGCGCATTTGCAGAAAATGCGCTGTTCATACAGTACATCTTTCTTATTGGTTATTAAAGGGGAATTTCACCCCAAAATGCTCATCTTTGGTCATTGTTTACTCACCCTCATGTCATTCCAAACCTGTATGACTTTCTTTCTTCTGCAGAACACAAAAGGTTTGAAGAGCGTTCGTAACCAAACAACACTGGCCCCCATTGACTTCCATTATATAGATACAAATCCACAGAGACGTTTCACAAAATATCTTCTTGTGTCTTTCACAGCTGAGAAAGCCACAGGTTTTGATGACATTAACAATGACAGAATGATTCTTTTTAGGTTATCTATCCCTTTAAGATTTTCTCTTTCTCTCTTTCTTTTAGATCTTAAAGTTGGGCCCCATTGCTGTATTCTTGCGGAGATGTGTGGACCCTCCCTCAGAGAGAGCCATAGAGCTGGCTATCACACACCTGATAGACCTGGTGAGGGGATCAAGACATGAATAGAGGGAAGAGTTGATAGAAGTGGTTGGATTAATAAAATTAAGCGTTTATAGGACCATAGAGCAGGGGTTCTCAACCTTTTTGACTCCAAGGCCCCCCACTGTATTCAACAATATTCAAAGACCCCCTTCGCTCACAAAAACTAAATTATTTTTGAGCTTGATATTAACTAAAAAAGTGTTTATTCAATATAAAAATGGACAACTAATAAGAAATATCGTGGGTTTTAGTTGTTGTGAAATGTATTTCGATGCTCATTTTGTCTAGTTTAAATTTTTTGTCATCCAGAGGCCTCCTTGTGGGCCATGCCCCCCCGTTGAGACCTTCTGCCATAGAGTAATATGAGCAAGAGGACAGAGATGATAGTACAATAGAAATAGTACAGCTAATTGCCTGGGACAATGATCAGTTATACAGTTTAGTGGTATATAATATATAAAAATAAAATGCTGTGATTCGCCAGTTATATATATATATATATAGTTATACATTTTAGAAAGCAATGTAATGATGGCATTGTATTAACAACTGCTGTACGATAGTGATCTATTGGTTTGTGTCTTTCGAGACAGTCCATCGTCTATCTATTATATGCATTGAAATTGTGTTATTGTGTTCATAGAATGCTCTGCACCGCAATGAAGAGTTGACCCCGTTGGGATTTCATCTCGCCCGTTTGCCGGTGGAGCCTCACATTGGAAAAATGATTCTGTTTGGGGCTCTTCTAGGCTGTTTGGACCCAGTGCTTACCATCGCAACCAGCCTAAGCTTTAAAGATCCCTTCTTCATACCGCTGGTACATACAGACACAACCTGTGTTCAATTCCCAAGACTGCGTGTAATCCAGTGCGTTTTAAGCGATCCCGAGTGTGTGCTCTAATGAGAGATTGTTGACTGATTGATCTGTTTATCTCAGGGGAAGGAGAAGATTGCAGACCACAAGAGAAAAACCCTCTCTAGAAACTCCAAGAGTGATCATATTACTGTTGTCAATGCTTTTAGGGTGAGTCCTTGGACAAAAATCTTGGAACATTCAATTATACATACAGTATATGTATTTGGCAGACACTTTTATAGAAAGCACATTCAAGCTATACGTTTCTTATCAGTATGCGTGTCATCTGGGATTGGGTTGAACACATGGCCTTTGCTTGCATTGCTAAAACAATTCTCTTTCTCTACTAATTTAGCTACAGGATCACACTGGAAAAAAACTTAGACAAAGACAATGCTCAAGTGTTCAGAATAACTTCCTCTAGCTGTTGTTTGTGTTGTTGATGATGCTGTGTGTGTTTTATGGTATTATCAGGGCTGGGAGGATGCTAAGAGACAGGGCGGCAGGTCTGAACGTGAATACTGCTGGGACAACTTCCTGTCTGCCAACACACTACAGGTCAGTCTGGACCAATCAGCTTCATTCTGATAGATGTTTGTTGCCAGGTTAATAGTCTAAAAATGTTTACTTTGATTTTGTATGGTTTATTTAATTTAATTTGCTTTTTTATGTTTTCAAATGATTTATTTGCTAGTTTGATTTTGTTTTTATTATATTAAATGTAATCTAATGTAATATAACAATGTTAGTATATTTCATATACAGTATATATAATTTTAGAACATGTTCAGCCATTTTTCATCTTATTTTTATAACATTGCTAATGTTGAATAAAAGCAGTTTGTAAAGGCTTCAAATAATTCAAATACAGTTTATCAAAAGGTTTACGTTGTTCTTTCATATGTGATTATTTCAGTTGATGAATGTCGCCATTTACCTTTTATTTCCTGATATGATAAAAACAGAAAATTGTCACTCCCCACCAGTTAAAAAAACATTGCACCTTTGCACAGAAACATTGTTTCTTTCTCTGTCCCCACAGATGCTTCAGAACATGAAAGGTCAGTTTGCGGAGCATCTTTTGGCGGCTGGATTTGTGAATTGCAAGGACCCTAAAGATCCCAGCTCTAACATAAACTCAGGTGTCTCTGTCTGTCTGCATACAGTATCCACCTGCCACCTACCTGTCACTATTGTGCAAATATATAACTTTGGGTTTGTACCTGATGTTTTCTGTATGTTGACCATGTTTCTGTTCACACCGGGGTTTTCTTCTTCACTTTTTATGCTGCGCAGAGAATGAGAAGCTGATAAAGGCGGTGATCGTGGCAGGCCTGTACCCTAAAGTAGCCAAGATTCGCCCCAGCAACAGTAGCAAGAGACACATGTAAGTGGGATGGATTCTTTTGCTTGTGATGATGGTGTTAATGCAGCGTTCATTTTCTAGCATTTAATGGTGACTATTAAAAGATGCAAATAAGCTTAATTGCACCACAGCTGGTGGAGCGTAATGCTGACATCAACAAGGTCATGGGGTCGATACCCAGGGATTGAATGTATGGAAGAAACAAAACATGAACGCACTGCTGAATAGTCTGCCAAATGCGTAAATGTACATATTAAAGTACAATTAACACTAATTGTTCTGTTTTTTTTAAAGGAGTACCACTAGTGGCATTATCAAAATCATTATATACTTTGTTCAATCGCAACAGAAAAAGGAAGATAATGCTTTAGATTACGGCCCGCAATGTATCGCATAACTAAACAGGATTTACAGCGTAAATAATTGTAGCAGTAATGTACTTTTGCGGTACATATCTGTAGATAAAGAAGAACAATATGCAAAGTTTGGGGAATAAAGGGATAAGAGTATGGAAAATTAAAAACATATTTATGAGGGAACTGCATGCCATATAAACATCCAAATCAAACCGCTCTTGAAATACTTGATTATAGTCTCAAGATCAACATTGATTTTGCACATTTTACGCATTAAAACTCGTCAAAATAACTCCTAATTAAAAGAAATGATTTGTGACCAACAATCCTAAAATCAATAAAAGAAAAATGTATCCTAAAGTCAAAACAAATTTACAGTTGACAGACAGTCTGTGTCTTTCATTCGTGCTGTTTTGCTTGAGCAAAAACTGAACACATCATTTCCCTTGTTTCATGTTTGCTATAATAATAAAATAAGAACCCTTACTTCATTCATTTCCACAGTGGCTTATTTATGGGTACATTGTAAAAATGTAGTGCATGTTCACGCTAAGATTGTTGTATAGCATACTGCAGGTCATGCATACCACGTAATATTAAAATAGTTACCCATTAGTTTTAAAACACTTAAAGTATAAATATTTATTCTTTATTCCCAAACTTTGCATATTGTTCCCCTTTACCTACAGATATGTACTGTAGAGGTACATTATTGTTACAATTAGTTACGCTGTAAAATCTGTTTAATTATGCGGTTCATTGCGGGCCGTAATCTAAAGCGATACCAAAAGGAATTATAGAGGGAAAGTGATATCAGATAAGAGAAAGATCCGGTATCTAACCTCCAAATGCACTTCAGGACCTTCTCTCAAATTTTTACCTCTGGCTATTGAACTTGAGTTTTCTTTTACTGCCTCTATTATTAGCCGTGTCACACTGGCGATTTAAAGATATCGTCACCATGAAGGTGAAGAGGCAAAGCTCAGCAGTGACGTGTGATTTCAGCTTTTACGCACACAAAGTGCATCACGCCACAGTTCAGTTGCTCTGTTATTCACCTGCTTTATATCCATTATTCACATTCAGTCCTGTGCCGTCTATAATTCAAACCTGGCTCCATTTGTTACCGCTTCACATTCACGCAGTCGTGCAGCACTCGGCTTCATATGAATTAGCTGAAGACTGCAGAAGCACAGCCTCATTGAGTTTGTAGAGAAAGGCTGCCGTTAATGTGTGTGGGAAATGTCACAGTGGAGCTTTTGTCTGGATTCTCTGGTGCTAGATTGAAATATTTATTAGTTTCTTCAGTTTGCATGAATGTAGTGTTGCCAGCCAGACTTTTGGCACATCTTTGGAAAGTCTGACGCATATTTTAGATTATTCTTGCTTGGTCTTGTCCACAGCTACAGTGACCGTCTGACACAAAACTGGCAACTACTTTTGAAAAGTACAAAACAATTTACATTTGTGCATTTGGCAGATGCTTTTTTCAAAAGTGTATTTGAAGTGTATATGTTTTATCAGTCGATACCTATCTTGTAATTATCGAACCCATGGCATTGCTGGCATCTCGCTCTATCAATTGAGCTACAGGAACATGCAAGTTATGTTTTCTATACAGTATACAGTATTTGGGAAATTCCATGCAAGTGTCAACCTTAAGATAAAAAACAAGTTTTTGCCAAACGTTTTCACTATACTCATAGGTCAGATATCAACATTTGGTGGTTTAAATACCCATGAAAAGTCTCTTAAAGTTTTTAAAGCATTTGCTGTGTGTTTTAAGCATAGTTTACCATAGTCTGGTAGGTGATTTGTCACATGCCCATTGATAAGGAATATGGACCGTTATGGATATGAAAATTGAAATAAAATTGCTGTTTTGTGTTTTATAAAGAGTCATCCCTTCTCCATTTGTTGCATATGATTGCTTCTGATATTTTTCTGATTTCTGGACTCTGAGAACTAACGTTTTTATTGAAAATATCTGTGTCGCTAACACTAGAATTGTGTTTTTATGTGATGTTGAGAGGTTGGCAAATCTGAAATTAAATAATGTAACACTTTTTAAAATTGTGTGTTTTGCAGGGTGCCAAAAGTGTCCACTAAAGCTGATGGGAAAGTTTGCATCCATCCTAAGTCCGTGAATGCAGAAGAAACTCAGTTCAGCTACACATGGCTCATCTATCACCTGAAGATGAGAACCACAAGTGTACGTACCTTCTAACAAATATGAACTGATTTGATTTGTATAATGTATGGACTTATTTTGTATAACCAAGTGAAGCCACTCAAACACTAAAAGATGCAGGCTGTTTACCCATTCTCCCGTGTAGAAAGGAAAGGACTTGAGTAATTGTATATCGCGCTGTTGAAGAGCACTGTTTAGTTGTGTTGAGAGAGGACATGTATTTGTAGTTTAATGCAGGCTCCATTTTAAGACGGTCCATCTTTTATTCAGTTTCTGTCTGCCTTTCAACAGACATCCTCTCAAAAGAGATCAAAGCTTCTTACCATATCAAGGAGTACAAATTCAGGCATCTCTCTCTCTCTCTCTCTCTCTCTCTCTCTCTCTCTCTCTCTCTCTCTCTCTCTCTCCCTCTCTCTCTCTCTCTCTCTCTCTCTCTCTCTCACGCCTCGAGCTGTTTTTGCCAGAAAAGAAACAAACAAACGATATTAACTTTTGTCACAGTACTCAGCAATACAAAGCAAGAACCGCCCAGATATTATATTTAGAAATTAAGTAATGCAAGTGTGAGTTCACAACTAAAAGGTTTAATCTAGTCAATGTGGTATTTTAGTTCATTTTGGGTTTTTTAAACATTTAGACAATTAGAAAAAAAATGAATGACAATTCCACGCAAAATATGAGAATTATATTTATTTTTCTGAAATAATGTCACTTTAAAGTAACATTTTGTTGTTTAAGACGTGCTGGCAACAAGGTTTTGTGTATTATTGTGTAGCTTTCAGCAATATTTTCTCATCCTGACTGCAAATTGGTGTCAGGGTTGCCAAGTCCACTTTTTTCTGAATCTGGTGAGTTTTAAACAGTAGCTGCAGGTTGTTTTCATTCCGCAGATCATAAAGTATCAAAAATGGTCAGTTGCGGATTCTTTGGTCTTAAAATATAAAATATTTGGATTTTTATGGTTTCTTTTCAGCTTGTCTTTGCTGTTTTTAGGAAGATCTGGCAACACTGATTGGTGTAATATAACAGCTAAACTAGATGATTGTTCATGTCTCATTGCTAAGCTAATTATTTTGTTTCTCGTATCGCTCCGCAGTCTCTTTCTTCTCACACGGTAATTTTAAGTCAAATCAATATTTCATGTTTATTTAATTAGCTGTGTAATAGGTAGTCGCCTGTCAGGTTTGATTTAATGACCAGCTTATTATACATTATTCCTGTACTGTGGCGTCTAGTCTGTCTCACAGCACAGGCTCAGCACCACAGTCGTGCAAGAAACTCGGTCTGAATGAAGAAAGTCATTTTTAAGCAAGCAGCCGGTTATTATCGCAGACATTTCGCGATAACCTCATGGCTGCTGCTTGTACATTATCCCGCTTATTACACGGCTACTTGCCACATGAGAAAAAACTGGACATGAAATGTGAATTTGAAATATTTTACCGAATGCAGACCTTACGTGAGGAAAAGCCGTTTACTTTCGGTTTTAAGGTAAGAAACGACGTTCAAATGTCACGAACAGGCAATTTGGTTTAATCATTTGTAAATATAATGTCGTATATGTTATTAAAAGACATATTTATATTTAATTTGTCAAAAAAATGTCAAAATGATTTGCTGCATCCGGGTTACTGTGTGTTATTCATTTTGAGAGATTGTTATCTGGGAATAACGAACCTGCAAATGTCGCGACTGGCCAATCAGAATCAAGCATTCCAACGAGCCGTGTAATATGAGAGGGACAAGGCAGGTGCCTGGAGAAAAGTTTTGGATAGAGAGATGAAATGGAAAATACCGTGAAAAGTTGAATAAACCAGTGAAGGACAAGATTAGAGAAAAGACATTTAGTGCTCGAGGAGAGATAGAGAGAGCAGAACGAGACTTTAGAGGAAGACAGACAGAATGCTTGAAAGAAAGGTATTTGTGAAGATTGATTCGAGAGGTGAAGAGAATTTTGAAGTCTCTGTCATTCCCTCTATTCAGAATGTCTGTCTTTTTCTCATTCTCTCACTCGCTCTCCATTCTCCGAGGACCCTGTGACCGGTCACACCCAATCCACAGCGCTGACCTGTGTGACTTCTCCCCGCTGGTTAAACCTTTGCCTCCGTCGGGCTCTTGGGATCATGATTAGTGCTCTGTACTGTGTTCCAGCAAGCCAGAACCAAGACACTTTTCTTCTTCTCCATTGTATTTTTGCTCTCCTTACTTTCATTACGGGTTATTTTCACATACATTTCACACATTGTGTTTGTGTGTGTATGAGAGTACAGCTCTGCCTCAGGGCAAAGTGACATTCTAGCTCCCAGCATCACATTATCTAACGAAACGCATTACATCTGAGGTCGGCTCAAGCTTCAGCGTGGAGAAGAATGTGTTTTAAAGCATGAATACGTGCGTCTCTGCATGCATCGTTGAAATATGAGCATGACACGGTCGCCTTTGTGATGTTTGCAATTATCTGAAACATTTACAAAAATTGCAGTTCAAAATGAGGTTTACTATTGGAATGAATTCCCTCGTTTCAGATCTTCTTGTATGACTGTACGGAGGTGTCACCATTTTCACTGCTGTTCTTTGGCGGAGATATAAGCATACAGAAGGACAAGGACCAAGAGACCATCGCCGTTGACGAGTGGATCGTCTTCCAGTCCCCGGCACGCATCGCTCACCTTGTTAAAGTTAGTGTCCGTCATACTGGTGTCAATTCTTGGGAATTTTAAGTTTTTTATGTTGTTTTTTCGCCACTGGGGATTCGGGGATTGATTGTTTGAAGCGTGTTGGATTTTAGGTTGCAGTTTTACAGTGAACTTCTTGTTTACATTAGGACCTGAGGAAGGAGCTAGATGTATTACTGGAGGATAAAATAAAGAAACCCCAACCTGTGGACTGGAATGACCGGCAATCGAAAGACTGTGCTGTCATTTCGGCCATCATCGACCTTATAACAACACAGGAAAGTCCAGCTGGAGGATCTAGGAGGGGCAGCTATTGACCACCAACTTCCACGATTAGCTTATTTATTTGAATGATACTTAGCTTTGACATAAGAGTGAAGAGTCTGCAGATACACTTTTTTTTCATAAGTTCTTGTACATGTTGGAATAAATACCACAGAAACTATTAAAAACACGACAATTTTTTCCGGTAATGTAAGTAATGTTTTATTTTAATATTGACCGAAGTCGTTTTGTTTATACACATTTAAGTGGTTGGCCTTGTCTTTACAGTAATTCATTAAATTGACCATAATACAAGCCATTTTTCAATGGAGTACGTAGTCTTATTTACAAACACACATGGATTGGTCACAGGACACGTAGTGGGGTAAACCTTTAAGGAACCATCGAGACCTCAAGGAATGAAATATCTTTACACTTTAAATGCACATAAAAGCATCTGGTATATAAATCATACAGGATTACCTTGCAAGTGTACACATTCAGGTTAGCAGATACATATTTACATTTGGTATGATTTACAACGCCTCAACTCCTGTTTACATTCCCTGAGAGTCAATACAAAGTGTGAACATTCTTAACATTTTTGTGTGCCTATAAAACTTCACTTTAAACTATACAACATGTTAAGTTCACATATCATGCAGGAGTGCTCTGAATTAAAATATTACAATGAATCAGTGTCACTTTGGATTAGTAAAAAATGGCACATTATTGCAGAGAAAATTATCCTTTGTTTTATCCCTCGTATTTCAAATGAGTTCTGAGCTCAGCCAATAATCACCAGATTTATATAAAAGCATCATTTCATATGGTATGATTATTGCGTTAAGCGACAAAAGTGTTTTTTGTTCTGTAGTGGATAGAGTCCATCCACAGTAGTCTTCATATGCATTGTGAAGGGGCAGGGGGTAAAACAGACTCAGACATTGGTCTCAAGGCCCTGCAGACGGTCCATCCTCTGCATGTTCTTCTCAATGGTCGCCTGGCAGGTGATGTGCTCGGCACACTCGGAAAGAAACCAGCCCCTCTCGCCATCCCGCAGACGCTCCCCTTCATACCAGCCTGAAACACAGCCAGATGTCAGTTCAAGCATTAAGAAATGTGTTCTGCCAAAATAGAAGCTCACTTAAGACATGTTGTGCCAAATGCGTATATGTGTTCTTCTGTTGAAAATCAAAGGTTTTTGAAAAATATTTGGGCTTTTAGGACTAGGCATTTCAAGCTTCAGTAAATCAAATAAAGGTAGTCTATGATACTATATGCTGCTTTTTTCCTTATAGGTCATACAGGTTTGGAACAAAATTATTAAATTAATTATTTTGATTTACATTTTTTGTTGAAGTATTGCTCGCATTAAATATTTTTCACTACAAATAAACACTTCAGTCTTAAAATCAAGACTCAAGTCAAGTCAAAGTTTATTTCTAAAGCACTTTTTAAAAAACACCACGTGTTTAACAAAGGGCTGTACATGCATAAAAGAATATATGATAAAACCAGTCGATAGAAAAAACAACAAATCAATACATGGAAGCAGCTCTCACATAGTGTCAAATGCCAAACTGTAAAAATAAGTTTTGAGACTAGATTTAGAAGACTCGTTGTGGTTTTTGTAGTACTGTTTTTTTCGAACTCAACTGCTCTCCTTTCACGATTATTGTTGTGAAGAGATCATCAAAATCTCTTTTCAGAGCAGGATGAAATGTTCAAAAATAAAACAGGCGGCTTTCAACTATCTTTTGTATATTTAATGCCCATTAAAAGATTGAAGGGCTCTTTGAAGCCCTATCCCGTGAGCCCTGCCCTTTCATCATGAAAGCCAACCATCGAGCACCAGCTCAAGTGAGACCCCTACTTGACCAGCTGACCGGCGCCATCAAAACAGAGACCTTCAGTTAAGCATCACATAAAAACACATCCCTGCGGTGATTCTTTTTTGAAACAATAATCATAACACATCCATTAACTACAGACCAACAGCAGAACTAACACATTCTGTGTAACACAAACACTGTGATTTAAGAGATCATAATCTGAAGAATCTGAAAAAAGAAAGCAGATTCTGAGCTTTAGGGAGGAAACATTTAGGGAGCAGGTGAACTCACCGTCAACTGTCTGGGAGACCAGCACAACATCAGCCACCTGCAAAGAGAGCTCATCCGGCTGCCTCGCTGTGTACGTCCTTGTCACCTCCACCTGCATGGCATCTAATAGAGAGGATGACATCACACTTGATGACATCCAAGTGCCTTTGAAGTGGAAGCATGGCAATTTATAAGATTGTAATCAAAACTATGTAGCCATTTTTTGTTCATAAAACAACAATAGGTGTTAATAAAAATAATGAACAGTTGCTGTTGTATCACTTGTAACTTAATTACTTGACTAGATTTGACATTTTAACATGAAATTAGGTTTTCACATTTTCTCATGATAACTTGTTGGCTTGGGTCCCCAGGACACATCACTAGCTGGTAAGTGTTATGATCAGTATCATGTGTTATGGTTATTGTAATACACCTTTCGACCAGAGTGTGGAGCTGTTGGTCTAAATGTGGCTTTACTCACTTGTTCTGTCCGCATTCTTATAGTCACTGTAGTTCTGTCCCAGAGCACTGATCCACCTGGCCCTCTCATTACTACCAAAAAAAAACAAATACATCATTAAACTTTCATCAGCGTCGTCTATGATGTAAAAAGAACTACGCACTGTAAACAAAAACATTTAAAAGCAGTGCAGTCCCTTCATCGTTCTGCTCCATTCACTGATACACACCTCCAGACTCAGGTAATGTTACCTTGAGAAACTTGACCCTGCCAAAGCACTCACAGTACAAGAAGCTTCTGTTCTTCCTTCTAAGCCCTTGTGTTTATTCAGTGTCAGTGAGAACACACCACCACAGTTCTCAAGAAAGAGAAGACACGGCATATTTTTTAGACTCTTTATCAAATTGATTCCTAAAGAAAGAATCGGAGCTGCGTCATACAGTCAAATTCAACATCGATTTTACCCAGCTGATCACTGTCCAGCTTTATCACATGCAAGAAAGCGTCTGGGGTGCGTGACCCTGTCCATGCATATGTGGAGTTTTGCATTAGACTTGCACTGAATACAGAGATCCGAATACGAGTCGGACAACGGGATGCTGGGCCTGACCGCAGCGCACACAGATGCCGCTCCAATTTCTCATCTAATCTCACGATCTGAGCTGACCAGCTGTGTGAGTCATTGGCTCGTTCTGGTCCCATGAACAGCAGAAAGGGTCATGAAGGCCCATCGCCTCTACCATTACTGGGACAGTTGATGCTAATGAGTGTGATATGACTCATTCACTGAATAATTACTACAGTTCATATTTCGATCCGCATACACCACAGGCCCCCTTACATGGAATTCACCAAATTGTTTCTACAGTAGACCTAAATGGACAAACTGCTCTACAGAACACGTTTCGTAAATACGTTATCGTAAAAACGTGACGGCATCTTTGTCCTGTGTCAGCCACCGCAGTGCTTCGAAAGGGAGGACCTTTAAAGGCAGAATAGGTGATCCCGTCCAGAAACATTTTTTGTCACGCTGGTTGGAAATCTCTTTACATCCTGATAGCAATCAAGAAGTATAGTGGTCAAATAATATTTTTATAATAACATATCGTCTGTGAAAGGCGTAGGACCAAAAAACGTTCTGGCCGAACGCTGTGACTGCTCATGTGTACATTTTCAGCCAACCTATTTTGCATACCACTGCGCACGCTGTTCACGCAGACATCATACGTCATCAGCGCGCTCACGTCCGCTGTGTCAGTGTAGGGAGAATGGCGGACAATCAGCAACAACCAAACTTTCTGAGTTGTCGGTTCCCTGAGGAACCGACAACAAGTCAATCTACAAAACGAAAGTCAGTTTTTAAAAAAAGAAGTGAGGAAAAAACGTCTGGATCATGAAAGAGGAAAAACGTTTACACAATGGAGAAGGCTCCGGCAGGCTAAGGGTCTGAAAGACGATACCATGGATGCTCTCTCTCTTTTGGACAGGTATGTAAATGCTTCGAGAAGAATTTAATGGATTTAGTTTGTTATTCTTTACGTGGATTGACGAAATACATTCATGTGTTTGGAGGAGACGTGGATTTGGACGGCAATTCGCAAAGAGGGTGGGATTATAATTTCAGTACTAGCAGGCTAAAGTTAGCGCCTTTCCAAATCAACCACTCCAGCTTTAAGTATCGTCTGTGCCAAGTTCCCTGGTTGAATTTCTTCATATACCGGTACAATTTACAATCCTAGTATGCAAAGATGTACATGGATCATTAAACACATGTAAAAGAAGAATATTCAAAAAATTCTTAAGACAACTTGCATAGTGCTTTGGCATGCAAAACACACCGCATCAATACTAGGCTGTTGAGGTGTTTACTGACAAGATCACGAAGTCTTGTTTATTAAAGTAAAAGCACATCTACTTCCGATTATTCATGTAGAATAAATAGTACAGGTCACACACCCCAGTTTAATACTTCACACACAGTGATTTGTTTAAATTAGCGACCCTAGTGACACATTCCTTATGACTAATTTAATAATGCCTTTAAAAAGAAAAACTACTTATTAAATCTGAATACTGTTATAAAAGAAACAATATAACAGTCAACCACCATCCATTCTTTATACATCTAATAATTGGACAAGCACAAAGAGCGTGATGAGACAGTTATAAAGATAAATATGTTCAAATGAGCCCTCAGCCGCTCTCTCCAGGGTGTCTAGTGAGCGTGGGAAGGGCAGCTGTCTTTTCACATCCCTGGAATTTGAGCACACATGATAACAACAGGTAGCACTCGCTTTCCTACTGCTGTGCATTACACTAGTTGATGACATGAAGTAAAATTTCAGAATGATTTACACGGAGTAAGATGGGCTGGGTGGAAAGAGAGAGAGAACAGGACAGTCATAAATAATGCCAAATTCTAAGCACACAAATATCAGTTGTATTTCTTCGCGGTGTTTTAGATGAATTCCACTGCTCCCTTATGTGTTCTTAACATAAACTTAATGCGTAAAAGAAGCTCTGTCTAAAACAATAACTTTATGTTCAGTGTTATGTTCATGTTCAACAAATTAGTTCCTTAAATATAAGTAAACAGTCAGCAAAGGGATTCTCCGCCAGTGGGCCAGAAAACACAGGTCTGTTCTTGTGAAGGCTTGTGAAAACCATGAATAAAACAAAAGAACAACGTATTAAACTCTGCTTCACCTATGATAAGAATAAACATGGTTTGTGCAGACTATACTATGTGAATTATCGGCGTATATAATTCATACAGTATATAAAGAAATCTTAACTAGACCAACCAAATTTTCAATTTCCTATTCAGCCCTATTGTTTTCTATGTTATGCAGATCATTATCATATTAACGCATTTCAATGTTTGATTTTGCATTAATGTACAGTATGTACTGAGACTCTTACAACACCAGAGAAACCACCAACAAAACCCTCACGTCATCATTATCTGGTCGAGTCTCCTGCACGCTTCTCTGCTTCAACACGCTCTCACAAGCTTTCATACAGCTGAGGGCCAAAATTCCAGACCTATCACCTCCTTTAAAGATGATTTAAAATAAAGTGAAATGTCAATGAGAGCATCTGTGAACCTGTAGAGGCTATAAAGCCTAATCACACTATTCATACTCCACCTGGAGGCAAAAAGAAAACGAAGACGCATCCATAAAACATGAACACGTTAGGAAAAACGGCAACATGTGGCCTTTTAAATTCAGATAAAACCAATACATTATCTTAATCATTTTACAGGGGGTAGAGGTCGAGCATCTTTGAAAATACAGTAGTGACGGTTACTGAATACTCAAAGAGGCACTTAGTGGGCAGAAAAGGAGCAGAGAGACTCGAGCTCCTGACAATATTTGATCGCCTAGCAACGGCTGGAACAATGTACCGTCCCTAAGGTACTACAGTCGAATGAGCACAGTACAAAAAAAAAACCTGGCGCTGATGACATCACAATGGAGGACCAAAGAAAAAAGCTTTTTTTAAAAGGGAGAGTTGGGGGATTACCATTTGGATGACGCGTCTACACAGAAAGTCAAACTATTATGAAGGATTTCTTATTGAATATGCCCCTCTCAGCAGAATGAATGGTGTGCGTAATTAGACACTACGTAGGGTGGAGCCTTTAGGGTGGACGGACGTCCAGAAATGTGGAAGAACTTGTCGTGTGCTGACGAAAGATCCTCGAAGGAGCTACAGTCATGTGGACTCTTCATCAGAACCCATTCAACATTCATACACACTACTGAGATGTACAGCAGTAAATGATCTATAGGTAACAGATACTTTTTTAAGTCAACAGAAAGCGGCTTTACAAAAAAAACGTTCAAATCTTTCATAAGAGAACAATGAGAGACTTTGAGGGAGCAAACAGCGGGTCTTATTACCTTTTAGCTGTAGATGAAATTAAGTCACATAATATCCAAAGGCAATTTCTCAGACCGCTTCAGTGTTTATTTTATTTTTAAGATGATTTTATTTGCCATATACTTTCACAAACATCTACAACACGTTTGTGATGGCAAAACCCATTGCATCCTCTATGATCTGGCTTTTTATTTTATTTGTTGAAATGAAGTGTGCCAAAGTGTGGTCCAACTGGACACGGCAACATAAGGAACATTTCAACAATAAAAGGCCTAAACTGCCAATATGTTATAAAAAAAAACTGTTCGGTAACTATGACTTCAATTTGAATGAAGC
This sequence comes from Triplophysa rosa, assembly GCF_024868665.1. Classification (NCBI taxonomy): domain Eukaryota; kingdom Metazoa; phylum Chordata; class Actinopteri; order Cypriniformes; family Nemacheilidae; genus Triplophysa; species Triplophysa rosa. The sequence goes on along the minus strand of NC_079901.1, from coordinate 11,590,307 downwards.
ACTAATCTAAAACACCTATTTTCTTGGCTGCCTGAATAACCGCGAAGCGTCACAAGTAGGTACAGGTATTTGTGCACAAACAGTAGTTTCATCGAAGTAAAGCTAGAATTATAATTCCGATACAAAAGCAGATTAAAAGCAAAAATAAGATCTTCATAATATACAATCCTTCGCTTTAATCACTGAGAATGACTTATAAAACGAAACAATTTCACAATTTGTACACTTGTGCATCAACACACACATATATCGAAGGATTCAGAGTAACTGACCCATATCTGGATGGTTTAATTAGATGCCAAAGGTCTTTAAGTGTGCAACAAAGAACCGTGTCATTCCTCAGGGTTTTAAAGTAAACAGCTTTATGGAGGCTGTCTGAGCCAGCCAGAAATTACTTCTTTGATTCGTGGTGCATAGTACAAATTTGAGAAACTTTTCAACAGAAGAAACTTTGGGAAGAAAACCACAGCTATTTGAGAGGGGAAATTGAAAAGAAGATTGTTTATTTAAGTCAAATATTTGCTCGCACTATCTGATGTTGAGCAGGGAGAGAGGGAGGACGGGTTGCTGTGTGTGCATTCAGAACTGTGGTCCTTACTGGTCATACAAAATATTTGCTGGATAACATGAACATATGGAGTCTTTATTCGAAGCGGTCACGCATATGATGTCCCAACCAAGAGCACATATGACAACCTATGATTACACATCAATAGCCATTCAGTATTTAGTAACCTGACTCGCCATGATGAACAACAGTGAGAAATACAGAAGACTTAAAAGTACAGTAGGAAACGGTTGCGTCAAACCGTGACTAATATAAGCGGATTTCGAAAAAGAAAACGCTTCAAAAGGGGACCTCTTTAAATGCATTCAATGTTTTCTGGCTTTGAAATGAAAGAGGAGGATTATTTCGGAGAGATGAGAGTGCAGGAATGATACAAATGTGCAGCTGTTTCAACGCAGCCATGACAAAAATTCTAACTTCTGTTCAATTCTCCACGTTCCATCCTCAGTCCTCAAAACAAGAACGGAGACAAAACCTGTTCTGCTGTCATACACAGACTAACAAGCTCTTCAAATGTGCATATCTCTGTTTGTCATAATTAATGTGATTTATAGATGAAAAATGTACTTTAGCATCACAAGCTAGTTCCAAACAATCTGTTCTAAAACCACAAACCCGTGGTAAAGGGACAAAGGGCGTGGAAGATTGGCCAATCGGTCGTGTCAACTTAATATCTCTCTTAATGTTCCGGTTAATCTGTGGTTGCTTTATGTACTTATGTGGAGTGATGACAGGTGGGTAGATCATAAAAAGTCCCCGTCAATTAAAGTTTATGTCAGCACATGTCTGATTTACTGTAATATCAAATCTCAAGGTAAAGTACAGAATAACTGGCAGCATAATATGACATTGGAATCTCTTGCGTAATTGGAAAGTGAAAGAAACTTCAGCTAAATGCACCCTAAAGAGCAAGTCAAATAAGGGCATTTTACTGAGTTTAGAATATCTTGCCTGAATAATTAAAATGGTTCGATAGAAATATATCAAATAAAAAAATTGCAGAAATGCAGAGGTAATGAATATTAATATGCAAGTACTTACAGTAGCTCCGCCCCCAAGATCATAGTCACGTTGTCTCCGGAGTGGTTACTGCGGAATCTTATTTGAAACAGGTGACTGGCCACATTCTGTCGTGACGTTAACATTCCCGCCGTGGCACGTACCGGAGAAAGATTCAGTTCTTCTGGATGACACGACTCCACCCTGATTTGATCCCTTAGTGCGTAGTCTATAACTGTATAACTCTCCTCACTGGAAAAACACACAGACAGAAAGACACATATTTAACAAATATTTTAAATATAACGTTTGATATTAAACAAAATTTTATTGAAAGGCAACCATTTGCTGAGTTTGTAAAACAACGTCTACTGAAAGTGCATTTTAACTAAAAGTCAACTGTTTTTGATGTGACAAAAGAGCGGAACCCAGAATATTCTTGTAAAATCACAATGCACATGACGAACATTTGTGACCCTGGACCACAAAACCATTCATAAGGGACAATTTTTTGAAATTGTTCATAATCTGAAAGCTGAATAATTAAGCTTTCCATTGCTTGTTAGGAAGTGACATTATTTGGCCGAGAAACAAGATACAAAATCTGGAATCTGAGGGTGCAAAAAATCTAAATATTGACAAAATCGCCTTTCAAGTTGTAAAAAAGTCAACTTTAAAGTTACTGTATAGTGTTACTAATACTAAAGAAGTTACTAATACTAAGAAGAAACAGGTTCGTTTTAACACTCTCTATTGGCTTACCGCTGTAATGACCAGTGTTGTAATGTAATGAAGTAAAAATACTTATGTACAGTACTTAAGTATTTTTTGGGGAGTTTCTGTACTTTACTTGGGTCTTTATATTTCTGTAGACTTTTACTCCACTACATTTCCTGAACAAAATGTGTACTTTTACTCTCATACATTTCCCCTAAGCATGTTCATTACTACAAAATAAAAGCATAGAAACAGAACTGAAATAGACGAGTCGGCGTTCCGGTCACCATGACAGTGCTGAACCAATCATTGGTTAAAGCTCAATGTGCAAGTGATAAAAGGTGCTCTCCGCGGTTAATTTCAACACAAGATTTTAATGTGCTGCTTCTTTTAAAGATAAACAGCACATTTTTCAGTTTCAATGAATTATGAAATGACTGGGTTGTTACTTTAAGGGAAATGCAAGGAAAGAAAGAAGTAAGGACCAGACAGATTTGTTCTGATTTTGTTCTAAGTTGTTCTCTGTGAGCGAACTATTCTTTTATAAAGTTATAATTTATAAAGTAAAGTTATAAACTTGTATTTTGATAATTAGCAATTTGGCAACATGTTGTTCCAGATAAAACTACCAAGCATGAGACAGAGCTTTTTCAAAGTTGTAAATTTCTATGTTAGCACCATTTTTGATCTTTATGCTAAAAAAAACATTTTTATTAACAACATTTGCTTGAACTTTACTTTAAACTACTCAAGTCATATTCTAAAAGGTTACTTTCACTTCTACCAAAGTAATTATCTGGCAAGATACTTGTACTTTTACTCAAGTATTGCTTTTATTTTATACATCACTGGTAATGACGTTGTGGAGATGAACCCAAAAGCTGAAATTCTAAACTTTACATAGATACCAAACTTGAGTGGGTAAATCCCAAAGAGCGGAGTTTGCGATTTTGCTGCATCCACTCACAAAAATAAAGTTTTGATATATTTACGGTAGGAAACTTACCAAATATCTTCATGGAACATGATCTTTAATATCCTAATGATTTTTGGCATAAAAGAAAAATCGATAATTTTGACCCATAGCCTACAATGTATTTTTGGCTACTGATTCAAATGAAGAGTTTGGTTCCATCCAAAATGCGATAAATCCGTTTTTTTATTGTGCATTCCAATTAATATCAATCAAACTGCAGTAGGTTTGTTTTGATTTAAGCCATAATAACCAAAACATACAGCTATCTAACACAATAAAACATAATAAAAACATCATAACATAATAAAAAACATGATTTTTAATAATTTGATCTCATTTTGGAACCAAACTCTGCAAATATACCTGTGCGACTTATGACTGGTTTTGTGCACCAAATATTATTTGTCGGCTAAAAACAAATCTTTCCATTGGGTGGAGCCGCCAAAGGTTTATTGTTATTGTGACAAATTTAAAAGCCAGTCCTCAGCTCTTACATGACTCAACCTCCTAAAGTCAACAAATCAGATTTCAGCCCATATGCCTACACATCCCATGATCATCTGTGGCTCATTACATTTTCATACAGTCGCTGATCTGAGCTTTACTGAGCTAGAAGATTTCTGCCATCTGGAAGTGATTGAGAGATCTGGTTTAGCCAGGTCTAATGGCCCGACACCAGCCAGACATGGGTCTCCTGGACTCAGCCGAGACCCATCAACAGCCCCTAACTGTACAGCTATAACATCACACACATGTGCTCTGCTCCATGAGTGTGGACTACTGAGCTATCATGACATGTACAAACACACATCCACATTTTATCATACGTTAGGGGTGACCTCAGGAAGAAGCTATTGGTTTCAGTTTCAGGTCACCAGGTTACCCATCAAACCTTCTTTTTCTACATCAGTCAAGACATTAACTCAGAACAGAATAAACAGATGTGTCATTTTTCCCAACTCTCTACTATATACTATTAACTAATGCTATTCTTTTGTATGTGTGTGTGAGTGTGTGTATAAAACTACACAATAGTCAAAAATCAATAGTGTTAAAGGGATAATTCACCCAAAAATGGAAATTCTGTCATCTTCAACTCGCCCTCTTGTCATTTCAAACCTCTATGACTTTCTTCAGCGAAATACAAAAGAAGATATTTTAAAGAATGTTGGTAACCAAGCAACCCATTCACTTCTATTGCACTGACACAAAACCAATGCCAGTCATGTGTACCACCGTTGTTTGGTTACCAACATTCTTTAAAATATCTTTTGTGTTTTGTAGAAGAAAGCAAGTCATGTTTGAAATGACAAGAGAGTGAGTAAATGATGACAGAATTTTCATTTTTGGGTGAACTATCCCTTTAAAATATGCTTCATTTCATCATGTATTTTCTTTTACTTTTAGGTCAAATATGACACTTTTTAGTCTCACCCAGGCCTGTACAATTTGATGTGACAAAAACGGTTATTTTTGTCGATTGTTGTATTTCTATTTAACGTCTTTTCTGATAACTGACTGGTCTGCATGCATTTATATAGGTATTTATGTGTAAGCAAGTGCTATTTATAAATTGTTGTAGTGTGCCATGAGTCAGCTCATTTTCAGCCAGATAATAAACTGTGTTTGTGGAGAGATAATTGAATAATTGGAATCAGATCCTCCTGTTCAGTTCCTAAATGTCCTCTGGGCTCGGCCCTACACACTCACAACATCATTTACATTCCACTGGGTGAGAACAACACATCTCTTAAGTCTGCAAGTAGCACAGTAAATCAAGAGCTCAAGAGAGAGAGAACGACTCGGGAAGAGATAGATTAACTCAAATGGGCTATAAAACTGTTTAAAGTATAAAATGAGAGTAATCTAAAGTTGAGACACCTAAGATCAAATAATTTGAATGTCAATGTAATTTATTGAATAGCATTCTTATCAGTGTTTACACTTATAAGTCCGCCGACAGACAGACGGACAATAAAAAGTACACTTGAGTCTTGCCAATACAGTATTTCTGTAAATGAAGAGTTTGGGTCCAAAATGAGATAACTCCGTTTTTAATTTTTTTCAGAAATCATGTTTTTTATTGTTATCATGTTTTTATTGTGTTAGTCAGCTGTATTTTTTGAGTTATTCTGGCTTAAATCAATCCATTATCTCATTTTGGAACCAAACTCAAGAGAGTAGTGTATCCACACTCCACATGTTTCTCAGTATGAGGGTCAAAGACGTTAATATGTCCGCATCAAAAGAAATTTACAAAAGTGATTTAATGTCCAAGCACATTAAATGTAAGTAAAATGTCTACTTTATGGTTTCAACTAAGTTTTTGGAGACTAAAATGTCAAAGTTCGGTTGAAATAATGTTACATTATCATTCAGTGTAAAACAATATTTACTGTATGTACAAATTCAAACAACATGCTTATTCTGACTAGACTTGTACATATTCAAATACATAAATAATAAGGGAGAATATTACATATTATTGTGTTAAAAATGAGTACAAAATTCTTATTGACAAATGGGCAAAACCTATAGGATAGTGGCAAATAAAAAAAAAAGTAAAATTACAACTACTGTATGTCATAAATTTATTTTTGTTGTAAATATGCCTGACAAGATTGTTACACTGAATGACAATTTACTGGGCGTCTGTAAATAAGGGAAAATGTATGATATTTATTTTTTGCTCAGAAAAACAAAAACAAAAATGCAATTAAATTAAACACAAAACTTTTTCATTTTTTTTACCGCCGACTGGACACCCTTTCTGACATCATATTAAAGCTGAATATTCCAGCAGCATCCAGCAGATAGTTTTTCTTTCTTTCTTTCTTTCTTTCTTTCTTTCTTTCTTTCTTTCTTTCTTTCTTTCTTTCTTTCTTTCTTTCTTTCTTTCTTTCTTTCTAAAGCACAATTTAATACAACTGTTGTTGTCCAATGTGCTGTACAAGGATAAAAAGATATACAAAACACACCCAATATATATCTACTACACCAGTGGTTCTCAAACTTTTTCATTGTAAGGCCCCCTTTGTGTTAAGTGCATCGCTTTGCGGCCCCCCGTATAAAGACGTATAATCTTAAACTTAGAATTTTAATTAAACCAAAAACATTCAGTTATACAATGCTGGAACCTCAATTCTTTTGGTTGGTGGTGTCATTTTTCTGATGTTTGATTGCATAAAATCTATGATAAATTTCTATATTTCATAAAATGCCACAAATTCTGTGGCCCCCTGGATCCATCTTGGGGCCCCCCAGGGGGCCACGGCCCCCAGTTTGAGAACCACTGTACTACATATCCACATTTTATCACACACACATTTATCAGAGCATTAATCTGATGTTCCTTAGCGCTGTAATGACATCCTCTCCAGCAGTCAAGAGTTTGCTCCAGTGCCAGGGAAGCAACAGTCGCACACGTACACGCATCTCATTCATGTAAACACACACATACACAGGCCTGTGTTCTGGTATGAAAGGCATGCTGTATCTGAGTAACAACACTGTAACCATCATGTCCCCGGGAGCAGGATGAGGTCATGGCTGTATAAGTTTAACACTTTGTCCTAACCAGACCAGACGTGAAGAGTTTCCAGTGACAGCTATTTTTCTGTCCGGAATGAAAAGAAAAATGAAGGGTGACAAAATCACAGCCAATTAGAGTGCTTGGGTGGATCCTATATTATATGGGATTTGCTACCGTATATAGTACTCAAGTGTTTCTAAACATCCACAAACAGTTTGTCCTCATTCAGTTTTAACACACAAGAGGACATGAGATCTGGTGAGTTTCAGTGTGGGCATGAGCTACGTCGCAGAATTACAAACCAGACAACAGTTGTAACACTTAAGGACAATGTTCCGAACATCGTGTCCCTTTCCATTGTCTATGAAGTTGATAAACAACAATTACCAAATAGAAATCAAGTTGATTTTACTGTCCATGTGTGTGAATGTGTGTATGGCAAGTAGTGATATCCACGAAAGAAGCGTAGGATAAACAGCAAGCTGCTTTCAAGACGGTGTTACATAACCATTTTGTAGAAAATGAGTGAAAACAGGAGAGCAAGAGACAGAGAGAGGAAATGAGAAAAGGGATCGAGTGAAGGAGTGGCGTGGCGTGCTCGGGTTTGTTTTGCTGCAGATCTGTGCTAGTAGCGTGACTCGGCCTCCCCTCACATACTGTACAGACCACATGTCAGAATAAACACCACACACACAGCTCTCAGTGCTAAACATCAGGTTCAGATGATCGAGAAAAATCTTTTTTCATTTTTATACTCAGACAGAGCTTGTGGAAATGTAAACCGTATTTTTTCCAGGAGGTTGTCCCCTCATGATGTGCAGAATGACTCCAAAAAATTACGAGAACAATAACAAAGTGAGCTCTACTAACTGCATAGAGACAGACAGACGATATGCAACAGCAGGGAGAAAACATACAAATAAACCAACACAACATGCGATAGAGCAACACAGATTACACTATAATGAAGCACAATACTGCCTCGATAAAAAATATATAGTTTTACTTAACATTCTAAGGAATGAATGTCAATTTTTTTAAGCGATCCAAAATAGTTCAATTAAAAAAAAAGTAGTAGCCTAAACAACAAAGAGCAAATAAATGTCCTAGCATGATGGACAATGTGTCCTAGCATCAATCACATGTTGCCTATTTTTAGAAATGGTAGTAACAAAGAAACAATGATTCTGTTTCAAAATATATCTGCCAATAATCAGTATCGGTCGATAAAAGCAATTTTTCACACTATCGGGCGATAGTTTAAAAACAGATGATGTCTAAGGTTGATAATATCCCGTCAATCAAAAAAGGACAGGAAAGTGCAATAAATGTGTGCTCTGTCTATAGAAAATGTTAAGAAACATCACCAGTTTGATGTTAATAGTCATTATATTAATTAATAACATTCTTAAAGTTAAGAAACATGAATTAAATCTTCAGAATTTTGTTAATGCGAGTTAATATAACCACTAAATTATCGGTATCGGCAGATATCACTCTGAAAAACCGGGTATCCGTATCGGTGGAGAAATTTAGTGTCTGTGCATCTTCAGTATGAACATTAAAATACTTTAATAAATTGATTTTTTATCCCATTCAACTCAAACTCTGAAGAACAATAAACTACACAATTGTATTGGAAACAGGAAACAGTCACAGCATTTTAGTACACTGTTCTAAAAAACTACCTGACGCTGTGGTTAGGACAAGAAAAGAAGGTCTTAGATCAGACAAAAACATGCCCGAGGTCTCGGCTCAAGAGGCCATTTTCATCACCTGCCAGTTTATCTTAATACAGAAGCCAAAATTCTGTCTTGTAAGTTATTTTCTTTCCATTCTTTCAGCAAATATAATTTTTCCACCCCCTTCAGCATTAGCAATATAGCAAACATTATCCTACCTCTAAAACACAACCTAAAGCCACCCACACATAACAGGCTATCTTCATCCCACTTCAGCCCAACAATTTCCTGCACTCTGCAGTGTCCTCAAGGCCAAGGGCACAATAACAGCAGGGGTACAACACAAGCACATCTTGGACACAGTATGCGAGCTTTCATTTGTGGTCTCCGGCTCACCTTTTCTTCCTTGTGACAATGAGGACATCGTTGAAGAGGAAGAAATAGACCTGCTGGCGAGACATCCTCTTGGAAAAGATCCCATTTTCCTCTACGAAGGCTGTTAGCTCACTGCGCTTCACCATCCAGCGGGAGGACGACACCAGTGGGAACGGCTGCAGAGAGAAAGTGTAAAAGAGATTGAGAACCAGAGGAATTAGCAATGTTTCAATGTAACGCAGATGAAGTCATAAACAGACCAAGTAAAGATATTTAATGTGGAATACATACATGTACATCATTTATATAATCCTTACGTGGATTGCCATTCCTTATCTTTTTTTGATCATTCTTGCTTTACCCTAAATTTCTATTATACTTTATTTGTCTATTGCCATTTGTTTTATTTCGACACCAACAGAAGCAGAGCTTCTATTTTTGTTATATACAGAACCATACACTATAATGATATGAAAGGTGCTGTGTGTAATATTTTGGAGGATCTATTGACAGAAATGCAATATAATATACATAACTATGTCTTCAGAGTTGTATAAAGACCTTACATTATGAAGTGTTATGATTGTATTACCTTAGAATCAGCTATTTCTATCTACATACACCGCAGGTCCCCATAACATGGAATTAATGTTGTTTCTACAATAGCCCTAAACGGACAAACTGCTCCACAGAACACGTTTCGTAAATACGTTATTTCTTTCAGCAAAGAACCACCAATAGTGCTTTGAAAGGGTTGGAGTGAGCCGTTGGTTGCAATTCGCAACATCGCCGCTAGATGCCGCTAAATTTCATACACTGGATATTTAAATGCTACAAAATGACAACAACATTCATAGTCTCTCAGATTATGGTGTCTCTTACAAACCAAAATATAATGCAAAATATTAAACAACACAATTCCATATATTGGAACCAAGTGCTTATATTTTTCAATACTGTAGGTGAACATGCAGTTTCTTTTTATTATAAGTACATTGTAATATTTTGTTAACAATGTATTATTGTACATATTTTCAAATATATATTTGATCATTATTTATATTAGATTATATATTTGATAGATTATATATTGACTGTTAATATATAGGAAAATATATTTTCCAAGGTAGTTCTGTCTGTGAGCTGAGAATGCTTGATAGACAGGAATGATTTACATTTAACAAATTTCAAACATTTAATCATAAACCTTTAGCTAGAACTGTGTGTGTGTGTGTTCTTGCTCTTAAAGAGCGAGCAGACGGGTGTGAGACCAGCTGACCTTCTAACAGCTGGACAGAGCAGAGTCTCCAGATTATGCAGAAACCTCCAGACATCTGCTAGTACCAAACGTGCCAGCAGAACTTTCCCACACTGCTCACACACACTTGTAAATGACAGTATGGGAATGTGTGTATTACAGTGTGCATGCAAGTAAAAGTGTGAACCACACGTGTGCACACATGCAGTGTAAAACACAACAGGATCCACTTGCTTCTTGTGGTAGGATGCATAACTGACAGTCTAAACTCTTGTTAATCCGGGTGAGAACAAAAAACATCAGAAAGTTGTGCTCACACAATACCCACCCAGATCCTTTCCCTCTGCAGGGCTTTGAAAATATCAAGCTGGATTAACCTCTCAAAATGACTTGGATTTGTGCGATTCGGTCGATCTAAGAAAGATCTCAGCTGTGACGTTTGTGTAAACACAATAATAAAGTTCTGCTTAGTGGTAAAGTTCAAAGGCAGGACACATGTGCTCGACAGAATACGGTGTTCAGCAGGATATTACTTAAGAGTAGAGGAAATATGTTCCTATAATAGTTGTGTGATTGTGTCAAACTATACAAGTAATACTTGCGTAGTGACATGCATATCTCTGCAGATCTGTTTCAAAGTTCTTCATCAGCTGGTGTTAGAGATTCATTGTCAGACAGATACCACAAAGTCTTAGAACCTGTTTTACAAACATTTCTAATTTTACAGTTTTGTCCTTTTTTAGCTGAAGCTTGTCTTGTTTACGGTTACTCATGGCATTGTTCCACAAATGAGGACTGGATACTGTACTAAAATGATGTGTCAACAGGACCTGTATGATACTAAATGTACAATGCAAAGGCAATAGAAATGATTTTTCGGTTTTAGACGAGTTGTCAGCTGGTTACCAGAATTTAATTGTTGCTGTGACATGTGTACTCAGAGCTGATGACGCTTAAATTCTTGCAATTACTGACTTGTTGACAATGCGCGACTGAACATGTGAGCAACTGGATTTGCAATCAAAACAAAATTGCAATATCTGAAGATACACTATAAGTAAGTATGACACAACATTGGCTCAAGCAATGTTATGCAACACTTTACATAACATCACGCGTACTGTTGAAGAACTTAAAATGGAATTTGATCCACAATCAAAGATTCATGAACAATCCTTACCTTTCTCATACTTTGTATTTTTCGCATAAACGCATCCTTTCTTACCTTAATTTTAAACTCCAGCTGGGAATTGATGGTGTACATCATTTCTGTTCTCTCCATGGTACGAGCGCCCTCATTACATTTCCTCACAAGCTGAACACACGCACACACACAATAGATGTTGATTATTAACCACAAATACACTTAAAAATAACTGCTGTTTCACATTGTCTCACCTTGCTGACAACATGCAGGGCTTTCTTACAGGCATCGTAATGCGGCGACTCTTTGGGTGTCTTCTGGCATATGGTCTACAAAAAATCATCAAAACGGCTTTATAGAAATGATTTTTGAAGTGTTGCTGCTTGTGTACACTGCTATAAAGCCCAAACTTTTGTTTATCTAATTGGTCCATTGCTCCTCAAGTTTTTTTAATGTTTTATCTCTAACACAGTGTTCTCGAATTTTCTCTCACGCTTGTCTGATATTTCCC